>NW_026606928.1:505000-540064 GCF_029890125.1 Rhinichthys klamathensis goyatoka
ATTAAAATTGTGAATTGAAGTGTAATTAATAATAATAAAAAATATTGTACATTGGCTGTAATAAATTACATCCCTGTTTTAATTTGACAGTTTTTAATAGTTTTATTTTAATTTTTTAGAACTCTGTAGTACAAAAAGAGCTAAATCTTTTTAAAGAACTTTGTCTTATCAGTGTAACAACTGCACAGCCTTTGGCAAGATTTTGCTGTCGCAATCAGCCCCGCTCTGTCCCAGCACACACACACACACACACACACACACACGGTGTGATTGAGATAAGAAAACAGCATGTGCTCTCCCTCTGCATATATTCACCCTGCAGTCATGACGCTCACAAATAAGAACACACTTCCTCGCTATTTCCCATCCATTTCCTTGTGTTTTTTGTCCTCATCTGCATGGTGTTTTTTTTTTTTTCATGTGCCGCTGTGGTTTACAGAAATGTGACAGATACTTTAATTTTATATTTATGGCTTGCAATTCCTGCTCTTTATCAATTTGAAATTTGCAATCGTGTACCAAACCTCTCACCCTCCCTTCCTTCAGCCTGACTCTCTGGGGGAAAAAGAAAAAAGGAGTAATTTATCACTGTGCAGCCTCAGGGTGTTTAACACACACACACTAGTGCGTACACACACACTCACACACACACACACACACACACACACACACACACACACACACACACACACACACACACACACACACACACAGAGAGAAGCCTTAGGCTTTATTGTTCCTTTGTGGCAGATGGGTTGCCCGCTTTGCACCATTGGTTTTGATGATGTTCTCCCTCTCAGTCACTCTCTCTGGAATGCACACGCTCACACACCTACTGAAGAGCCTTTATTTGACAGTATGGCACATTAAATGTGTTTTTTGGGGCCATATGGTCAGCAGTTATTGAATGGACAATAAGTTAGGAAACTCCATATAAAGAGTTATTTCCTCTGACATTTCCTCTGGCTTTTTTGTGAGTTATGGGTGTTTCAGGATGATTTTTATTTTAATGACAGTGCTAATTTTGTGTTGATTTTCTTTTCAATTATAAGTTGAATTTATGATGTTAATAATGATTCAAAGACATTAAATGTTATTTTGACATGCGGTGCTCTGCACTTGAAGCTCCTAGTCACGCTCAAGAGCTTTGCCTTCTGATCTTATCATTTAATCACGTCGTTTATTGTCTCCTTCGGGCTCGCTAACACTTTTTTTTCTATTCTGATTCAGTAGCAGCCTGTACAGGTTACATTAGCAGTACCTTCACACCGCACGCAACACAAACAAATAATATCCACCTGCCTTGTTTAATTCACAAACAAACTCTCTCTGCAGAATTTTGACTGAACACAGCTGAAGAGAAAGCATAACATTATGCTATCCAACTTTGTATTAATACAGGGCTTGACATTAACACCTGCCAACCCGCCAAATGCGGGTGTATTTCAGCAGTGGCGTGTAACACAGTAAGTCCTACTAGCCACTGTGGCGGGTTGAATTTTATATATAAAACAGCATCTGATTCTGAAATAATAAACTAGGTGCAATGTAGTGTGGTCAAAAATATAGATTTTACGATACATATCTCTACTGAAATATCTGAAAAGCTTCTAATACAAATTTTTCCGCAGAGTAGATAAACGATGCCACCAACACTTTCTTGCTCTCTCATCTCTCTGACAGCGAGTTGACACACAAACCTGCCTCCCCTCACTCACTCGTTTCATTTGCTCCGTATGAATATTGTTGGTGTAACGGGGCTTGAATTTCGCCATGGGATTGCGCATATTGCACATAGTTTGACTTATTCCCGCAGATTTTGTGCTCACACCCCAAGTGCGCACACATAAAGCCGGCTGTCAGCGCTTAAACAATCAAATACACACAAAATAATGTCAAAATGCCGGTCTTGGCGAGTATTCACGTAAACGCAGTCAGTTATGTTGAGAAAGAAAATGTGTAACAGTATAATGGTCTTAAAGTGCAGCTCCCTAATACCTGCTGCCAAATTATGAGATAATATTAATAATATCTACTGACTGGCTAGTAACTTTGGAAAACCAGAAAGTTCAGCTGGTGGGCAGGAAAAAGTTAATCTCAAACCCTGTATGTATGTATGCATATATATATATATATATATATATACATATATATATGAGAACAAAATATTACATAACGTGTTTGCTAAATATACCCTATGGCACATCAATTTATTCCAAGTATGTCCAGTAAACAGTTTTTTAATGTGGCTGAGGCTGAATGACTCTGCGTCGGCCCCTTCTGGATCCAAGCAGAGAAGATAAGACGTTATTAAAAGAGGCTCTTATTTTGAATAGCGAATAGTCCATCCTAATGAACAGGAAAGACCCTCATTCAACTTTTTTTTTTTTCTTTTTTTTTTTCATGCTTTGCACCTCTCTCTCCATTCATTTGGTAATTTATCAGATAAATCAGATAGATAATATGGAACTGAAAGAATCTCGTGTGTATAATATTACATATGTAGATTTTTCAGAGAATACATTCAGATATTCTATGTTGATTTGAACATAAATGTAGATCGGTCAAGGTCAGGTACAAAAGACCCTAAAGGGGGCTCATTTATAATGTTACAAAAGATTTCTTTTTCAAATAAATCCTGCTCTTCAAACGTTCATCAAAAAATCCTGAAAAAAATAACGCCTCCATTTCCAACTAATAATTTAAAGAATCATGTGAAACATTTCTTATTATTATTATTTATCAATGTTGAAAACAGTTGTGCTGCTTAATATTTGAGTGGAAACCATGGTACATTTTTTACAGGATTCTTTGATGAATGGACAGCTTAAAAGAACAGCATTTATTTGAAATAGAAACATTTTGTAACATTATAAATGTATTTAATTTAATGCATTCTTGCGGAAATAAAAATATTATAAAAAAACAAATCTTACTGAACCCAAACTTTTGAATGGTAGTCTGGGGCCCTGGTGAGATGCTTCTATTTTGCATTTTATTATAAATCAACATAACAATTGCAGAGAAAGGTTACATTGAAAAAAATAACAAAGGATGTCTAAGTATTTAGTTTGTCCTCTTTTGCTTTTAATGACAGCAGCACTTGAGCTGCATGAACTCCACATGTTTGTGTCAAACCTGATTATGTTCTCTAGCATGATTTGAGATGATCCAAGGAGAATCTTGAGACTTTATGGAACATCATAGGAATAAATATTTTAAAATATATTCAAATAGAAAACAGTTATTATCAATTACAATACTATTTCACAATATTACTGTTTTTATTGTATTTCTGATCAAATAAATGCAGCCTTGCTGAGCATGTGAGATTTCTTTCAAAAATATAAAATGGTACAGTACATGACCTGGCACAACATAAATGATTTGTGAGTGGCTATTTGGGGTGCACACATATTTCAAACTATTATTTTGAGACTGGCACATTTGTACGTTCACATACGCTCATAAACGCACTTCATTAAATTGAGATTTCTGGGTAGATGAGTGGGTCAAATTCGGCATGAGTGAACACATCATGATGTTTCATTAGCCATTATTATTCACTCCCATGTGAGTTTGGACACACACACACACACCAACACACGCATACTGCAAGAGACCCCTAATTACGTACTTGATTTCATGTAAGCTGGCTGGTGAACTGCAAAATGAACACACACACACACACACAAAACAACAAAGGAGGAGAAAGATGGGGGACAGAATAGCACTCTTTTCACTCTCTGATCCTTAATTGATAAAATCTTTGCTCATTATGCTCATCGTGTTACGTTTGCATCATCAGCCAATCAGATCTCCTGGTTTTAAAGGTCAGTGTTGTGTGACCTCAGTGTTCTGGAAGGGTCTTTCTGCTGCAGCTAATTAATTTAGCTTGTTTCTGTCCCTCTGACACGTGGCTTCAGTGGAGCTTACAATCATTCCATCATTTCCTCTCTCATTATGTTCTTCATGCACTGTTACGTCTAATCAAAACTAGCATAGTCGTCCTTTAGGACTGTTATCTTAAAGGGAACAGAGAGAAGAAATGTTGTAGGGAAGGACAGAAAGAGAGAGACATGCAGGTCAGAGAGAGATGGAAAGAAAGAGAGGGAGAGTGAATTGAAGAGATTTGGGAGTGAGTCCTGATTATTGTTCGTGAAGGGCTTTGACAATCTTGTGCAGAGTGAGGATTTGATTGAAATGTGTTTTTTGCGCTGCCTTACAGAACGAGAAAGAGCACCTGACTGCAGATTATTTATTTATTTATTTATTTTGATTTCTTTCAAAGAAGGAGGCATTGGACAGGCCTGAGAAATGGAAAGGCGCAGACCGAGATGCTTTCTGTCATGTAGCGTTAGGACTCGTGTTCTCTCACTGTATCTGAATGCAGCCAATAGTCAATCCCCTGAGACCAGCAAATGAGATTTAGAACCGCTTACACATAATTAACAATTAAGCCCACTCTGTTTATTTGCATTTCCACAGCTACAGTATAATCAACATCCATCCCTCTTTTATTATATATCCCTCTGTCATTCCATCTTACAGGTATATGCTTTAGTGGTCAACCAATTTTAGTGGTCGTGTTTTAGGATGATTAATGGCTGATATAATGCCGAAATATACAGTATATTAAGTTAACACTTATTTATATTGCACATTTAGAAACAGCAGAAAAGGGACCTGAAGTACTGTTCAATATAAAAAGCCAGCAAAATATTGAGATGAAGAAATTAATATAATATATAAAAGAAAAAGAAAAAAATATTTAGCTGCTTGATATGTTTGTGGAAATCATGATACTTTTTTTCAGGATTTGTTGATGAATAGAACGTTTAAAAGAACAGCATCTATTTAAAATAGAAATCTTTTGTGACACTATGTCTTTATTGTCACTTTTGATCAATTAAATTAATCCTTGCTATTTAAAAGTATTAATAATTTCCTTTTTTTTTTTTAAATAAAACTATATTTATATACATCTAAATATTATATATATATATATATATTCTAATATAGTTAAATAATAAATATTAAGCATTTTTTATGATATTTACTCAAAATTGATTCACAAAAAAATCCCTTTGAACTAGCAAATGCTGATAATCCCTAAATGGAAATTGATTGTTGGCTCATAATTATCTTAGCTGATATACTGGTCTGCCACTAATATACTTTGTCATCATCAATTTATAAATCCACCTAGTTGTTCTCCAAATGTGTTTTTTTAAACACTCCTGTATCCATCTGATCAGTTCCTCAGGTCTACACTGAGAAGCCAAACATCCGTAGATCTCTGACCCCACACCGTCTGAGCTGGTTCTAGTGGACAGATCAGGCCTAAAATTAATTTATGTTTGCTTTTAAAAAGGGCTCCAGTGAGGTCCGATGCGCACATTGCAGCTAAACATTATGTACTCGTCCCAAACAGCACAGAATTTAGCTCTCTCTTTGTCACATTCTCTCACATCACACACACACATACAAATAGGCAAGCACAAATAAAACAAGATATACATGTGCATACACACACGCACATGCCTGTCACCCTCCGTTTCGTCTCAAGATGGACTCAGGCAGGGTTTGCTGCTACAGGGTTTGTTTGTGACTGTGTGCGTGTGTGTGTGTGTGTGTGTGACACTGAGCTTAGGTTGTGTGTGTGTGGTAGACGCTGTAGGCTTGTGTGTTATGTAAATAGAAAGAGGGATGTCGGCAATGCCTTTATCCAAACTCCGATAACACGCACACTCATACACATTCACATGCAAACAGTGAAAAACATGTGCAGTGGGGTCCAAAAATCTGCTGTAAAATGAAGAAAGAAATATTTTAGATTCTGCACTATTTCTGTGTAAGTAATCAAAAGAAGTACATTTTTGACATGTGGAGTTCATGCAGCTCAAGTGCTGCTGTCATTAAAGCAAAAGAGGACAAACTAAATACTAAGACATCCTTTGTTATTTTTTTCAATGTAACGTTTCTCTGCAATTGTTATGTTGATTTATAATAAAATGCAAAATAGAAGCATCTCACCAGGGCCCCAGTGTATACACTACCTTTCAAAAGTTTGGGTTCAGTAAGATTTGTTTTTTTTTTTATAATATTTTTATTTCCGCAAGAATGCATTAAATTAAATACATTTATAATGTTACAAAATGTTTCTATTTCAAATAAATGCTGTTCTTTTAAGCTGTCCATTCATCAAAGAATCCTGTAAAAAATGTATCACGGTTTCCACTCAAATATTAAGCAGCACAACTGTTTTCAACATTGATAAATGATAATAATAAGAAATGTTTCTTGAGCAGAAAATATGGAGCCAGATCAGACTCATTAATAATTCACGCAAAAAATACGATTCACACATGCGTAGACAATTTCACATGCGTGAAACCTAATTCACGTACACACAAAAAAAATTCACGTGCGTGAAAAAAAAATATATTCACAAAAAGCAATTCACATGCGCAAAATAAAATTATATATTCATAAAATACATTTCACAAATGCAAAACACAATTCGTAGATATACAACTGTGCACAAAAACCTTTGAATCTTTAAAATTTACGAGTGTGTCCTTGAATTTGAATGTGCAAATCGTCATTCACAAACGAATCGCCTTGGATGTGTGTGTGTGTATTTTTGAGACTTTCCTGGCAGCGCTTACTCGTAAAACAGAGCAGTCGTACTCTTCAGCCAATCAGATTTAAGCTTATCAATCGACCAATCAGTATCACATGAGGGCGGGCCTACCTGCATGTTACGTCATCAGCTTTCGACCAGTTCATGGCTGAGCAGAGGTAAGTGCAGTTACTCGTTCATTTCTGTGTTAACTGAAGTTAAAGAAGCTTGAGATCAGTTGATGCAATAGTTTATTAACTGCTGTTCAGTCCACATGTGAACATAAACATTTATTTTTAGTATTGATTGATTTTCATGTCCTGTCCACCACACATTCAACTGATGATAATGTATGTAATGACGTGCATATATAGGAGACATGTTTTGTTTTAAGCATCATATATTATGTAGTTTTATTGTTTCAGATTTCCGAGACAGATGATGTATGAAGTTGCAGACAACCAGAACTGTGATCTTACCATTCCTACTGTAAATCTTTGAAAACAGTCATGTTGCAAGCCAACCATTTTGACAGTTGTTTCAACAAGAGGTTGAAAGTGATGCATTGTTACTGTATTCATTTGTCTCCTGCGGACTATATGTACACGCTCTAGGAATACAGCCTTGCTATGCATGCATTATTAAATGTTCTTGTCAGAATGAAAAGATTCAAAGACATAGTTCAATTTGATGTACACGTTTTATTAATTTTAACGTTTCCGAAATTCTTTGGGAATAAAATATATATAAAATGACTTCATCATGATTAATGTTCCTGTTACATATGAAGATCATGAACATTCAGTACAGAGAAATATACATCTCTTCCAGAGTTGTGAGATCCAGTCAGAGTCTACTTTGCTTTTAAAGTATATAAATATAAGTGCAATACATCAAGTGAAAAGTGAACAAATGAATTGTGTTCAATCCAGTCATCAGTAGACCTCTCTGTTAGGACATATCAGATTTTGTCCTGATATTTAAAATAGTAACAACCTATAGTACGAGAGGTGCAGACAGAGGACGTGGGAAATTAAGTGATGGTATTTGAATAGAGTTTACTGAGTAATCTTAGTCGCATAATCTTAATTGCCTCTCTATGATAAGTACCTTTGTCTTATCAGCACAAAATCAGATTTGCCTATTTTACTAAGCAAAGTAAAATTAAAGCTTCACAATATTGTCCTGTGAGACCTTAAGATGACAATAAAAAACCTTATTTAAAAACCTTAAGATGACAATACAGCACAAAACATAAGGAAATGCATGTTGAATATTGGTAACACTACAATATGGTACAATAACATTACTTAATGTATATTAACTAACCATGAGCAATACATTTGTTGCGGTGTTTGATAATCTTTGTTAACATTAGTTAAAAATATAGCTGTTTATTGTTACTTTACAGTGCATTAACTAATGTTAACAAGATTTTAATTAAGTATTAGTAAATGCTGAAATTAACATTAACAAAAAATAATTAAAGGCTGTTTACGTGCAGTTCATTATTAGTTCATGTTAACTAATGAAACGTTATAGTAAAGTGTTACCAATTAAGACATAAAAACAAAAGTATAAAAGAGAATAAAGAAACAACATGGATTAAGATGTTTGTGACTGCTATCCAGATGTCACACCAAAGGTGAGTAATCCTGAAAAATGCAGGGAAACAAGTGTTAATAATAATTTAACAACATACACAAATAGCAAATAAACACTGGGTGCTCATTAAAAAGGTCTATTCACCATTATAAGAACAATCTCGATGAGGCCAGTGCTGAGAGAGCTAGGGTGGGTATTGACCACAGATGATTGTTTTGCAATCATTAGCGTGATGATTGTAGCTGAGAGCTGTCTAAAATACAACAAAACAAGCATCATCCTTCTTCATTTTTGAAACGATATGGGACATCTGATTACAACAACACTTGCTTACATCAGTTAATAGTTCATAAACTATTGCTTCAACTGATCTCTAACTTCAGTTAACACCGAAATGAACGATTAACTGCACTTACCTCTGCTCAGCCATGAACTGGTCGAAAGCTGATGACGTAACATGCAGGTAGGCCCGCCCTCACGTGATACTGATTGGTCGATTGATGAGCTTAAATCTGATTGGCTGAAGAGTACGACTGCTCTGTTTTACGAGTAAGCGCTGCCAGGAAAGTCTCAAAAATACACACACACACATCCAAGGCGATTCGTACGTGAATGACGATTTGCACATTCAAATTCAAGGACACACTCGTACATTTTAAAGATTCAAAGGTTTTTGTGCACAGTTGTATATCTACGAATTGTGTTTTGCATTTGTGAAATGTATTTTATGAATATATAATTTTATTTTGTGCATGTGAATTGCTTTTTGTGAATATGTTTTTTTTTCACGCACGTGATTTTTTTTTGTGTGTACGTGAATTAGGTTTCACGCATGTGAAATTGTCTACGCATGTGTGAATCGTATTTTTTGCGTGAATTATTAATGAGTCTGATCTGGCTCCATAGAAAATCATCATATTAGAAAGATTTCTGAAGGATCACGTGACACTGAAGACCGGAGTAATGATGCTGAAAATTCAGCTTTGCCATACATTTTAAAATATATTACAAATTGAAAACAGTCAAATCAGTTCAGTCTTGGTGAGCAAAAACATTAAAAAAAACCTTACCGACCCCAAACTTTTGAGCGGTACAAGCATGAGCCTCCTTGCTCATATAGCTCTTTTAAAAAGTTTGGTTACACTGTCAGACAATTATTTACACTGCAAAAAAATAAGGCCTATCTGTTTCCATTAAAAATATATAAACCATCCTAAAATAAATGTTTAACTTATAGGCAAAATTGCATAAATTTAATTTGCTTAAAGCAATTTAAAAATAGCCTACTATTTGGCCAGTGGAAAAGATTGAGAATAACTCTTCTCTGAAAACATTACCTGAAATGTATTTTATACAATATTGATTTAAGTATTCTAAAACAAGGCAAAAATAGTGAATGATTTTTAGTTATGTAATGCGACGGCACATAGTCTTTATCTCATATTTTCCTAATGTCTTGTGTTAAACATGGTACCATGTGGATGAGAATATGCATGGAAATGATATGCAGATGATGTTATGCATAGTAAAACGAGGCATTGTGCTCCATATATGGTTATTTCGGGGAGGAGACGTGGTGGAGATGCATACGCACAATCTTCCGCTGACTGGGTTTTATAAAGGGAATTCTGCGCAGGTTCTGGCAGAATCTAGCTTTTGTGCGTACGCACACCTTTAGGATGAAACCTTCGAAAGGTTTTATACATGAGGTCCCAGGAGCCTTACGTTTTCAGCTGGCTAAAAACGCTTTGGTGGACACACGGACAAGGTTTTTTTTTTCTACTGGTCTAGTCGGGCCGGTTCAGATTTTTACTTGCCCTGCTAAAATGTTCAAAAAAACCTATTGTTTTCATTGTTTTTGTCCCATGAAATCTTGTAAACACTGCGTAAAGATTTTCAAGTTGGTCTAACAGGTAAATATACAGAAATTGAATAATCAAACACTGCACAGTCCTCACTGCATAAATTATAAATTGAATGTAGATTATTCCTTATTAAAGCTACAAAAGTTATTCAGTCAAGAGCAATAAGAGATTTTCTCTGTCTTTTGATTAACATTAATCACTAACAGCTGGTTTATTAGGCTGCTGTCACTTTAAGACCTTTGACAGATGCAGATCTGGCACATCCTATTTTCCTATTTTCTCACAACTCATCTAAGACTGTGACGAGGATACAAAATGGGAATTTTGCACGATTTTGTCTGTTCAGGTTTGAAAGAGAAGTGACATTCTGTGTGCACATCTCAGGGTTTTGTTCACAGAGAGCCGTGTTAATTTTGATACATAGAGTCAGTTTTTCACAGTTTGCATTGTTTGATTTAGCTTTCCTGTTCTAGTATTTAGCTGAATTTTCAGCATCATTACTCCAGTCTTCAGTGTCACATGAATCCTTCAGAAATCATTCAAATATGTTGATTTGATGCTCAGTTGATTTGAATTGATACACAAATGTTTCCAAAACTGATAACAAATCATCATATTAGAATGTTTTCTGAAAGGATCAAGTCTGGAGTAAAGGCTGATAAAAATTCAGCTTTGCATCACAGAAATAATTAATTATTATTTTAAATTGTAATATTTCACAATGATATTTTTTTGTTCTGTATTTTTTAGCATTTTTTTTAGACTTCTTTCAAAAACATTAAAACTAGTAATGTGGTTGTGTGTGTGTGTGTGTGTATATATATATATACACACACACACTGATCAGGCATAACGTTCTGATAATGTGAGGATTTTAGCGAATTTGACAAGGATCAAATTGTGATGGCGAGATTGATGCATGTGGGGAGCGAAGGCTGGCCCGTGTGGTCCGATCCAACAGACGAGCTATAGCTCAAATTTCTCAAGAAGTTAATGCTGATTCTGATAGAAAGGTGTCAGAATACACAGTGCATCTCAGTTTGTTGCGTATGGGGCTGCAAAGCCACAGACCAGTCAGGGTGCCCATGCTGACCCCTGTCCACCGGCGAAAGCGCCAACAGAGGGGCACGTGGATGGCCGGGTGCGTGTCCATCGCTTACCAGGGGAACACATGGACAGCACGCCAAATATGCATAAAGCTTTACTCTATCTAATTATATGGAAGTGTGAACACATGAAATGGCACCAGGATGCACTATGGGAAGAAGGCAAGCCGGCGGAGGCAGTGTGATGCTTTGGGCAATGTTCTGCTTGGAAACCTTGGGTCCTGCCATCCATGTTACTTTGACCACCTACCTAAGCATTGTTGCAGACCATGTACGCCCTTTCATGGAAACGGTATTCCCTGGTGGCTGTGGCCTCTTTCAGCAGGATAATGCGCCCTGCCACAAAGCAAAAATGGTTCAGGAATCGTTTGAGTAGCACACCGACGAGTTTGAGGTGTTGACTTAGCCTCCAAATTCCCCAGATCTCAATCCAATCGAGCATCGGTGGGATGTACTGAATGCCTCGACGGGTCAGGGCTGTTTTGGGAGCAAAGGGGAGACCAACACAATATTAGGAAGGTGGTCATAATGTTATGCCTGATCAGTGATGTGTGTGTGTGTGTGTGTGTGTGTGTGTGTGTGTGTGTGTGTGTGTGTGTGTGTGTGTGTGTGTGTGTGTGTGTGTGTGTGTGTGTGTGTGTGTGTGTGTGTGTGTGTGTAAATATGTGATGCGACAGAAACACAGCACGAGATGCCAGCTGGACTCTGCACTGATTTTGTGGCTATGTTTGAGAGGAAGAGAGGGAGGGAGATAGACGGAAAGGCAAGAGAAGCGCATTCTGCTAATTACAGCTCTTTGTAAATCATAATTATGCTTTTCAAATGATGTCAGGAAAGAGAGAGGGGAAAAAAATCTCGTCTTTCTGTGTGTTTTGTGGTCCACTACATTCATACACCAGCATACACTATGTGGCACCATCTGAATTCAAAGCTTTTATCTGTTTGAGGCAAAGAACATATGTGTGATGTTCATTGTGTGGATATATGTGTTTCTAGTTGAATATTGCGTGCGTGGAACCACTTGAAAAATAAGTCTGCCTTTTCAGGGTGTGATGGTCATTTAATTTGAGCTCCATTGAGTTAGACAGATTACACACTCACACAGACATTTATTTGGAACATGAAAATGTGATGGAATGGGGTTGTATGAGGCTTTAGGACTGAAGCATCTTCACTGAAATATCTCTGAAGTCTTTGTGTTTTAAAGAAGTAGAAAATTACAGGGATAATTCACCCAACAATGAAAATTCTGTCATCATTTAATCACACTTGTGTTGTTCAAAAACGCCTTGGACATTTTATCTTTTGTGAAACACGAAAGAGGATGTTAGACAGGCTTTTTTTTCCATACAATGAAAGTGAATAATGGCCGAGGTCTCTCAAGCTCCAAAAATTACTAAAAGTAGTCTGTATAGAACTTGGTATAATCCATATTCAAATTGAAGTTAAACAGTAAATCAGTATTCACTGATAATCTTCCATATTCACGTATTCAAATTTAGTATGTTGTGATTGTTTCTCCAGTGTCTCATAACAATTACGTTATTTTATTATACTATTATAGAATTTATCAAAATTATGGATTAGCTTTTATTTTTTTATACTTTCAGTTTTCATTTTAAATTTTATAAAATAAAAATTATGTGCTTATTTATTTTTTCTTGTTTATATTTCTCTTAAGGGTTTTAATTTATTTTTATTTATAAATAATTTCAGCAATTTGAACTTGTCAGTTAGTTCCCAGGGCAACTTTTCCCATTTTTAATTTAATTTATTTTTATTTTATATAATATTATTATATAACATATATAATATTTTTATTTTATTTATTTAATTTCAGATTTATTTCAATTAATGAAAAACTGTTTGTAATTTTTGTAGTTTTAGTTAACAATAACAACAGTGCGTCAAACTTGCTGTGATGTGCCAAATGAAATTTTATTATCAGTGAATAATGTTTAAATTTCTGCTTTTTCACACAAAACATTAGTATGGCTGTATAAGATTTGAGGCATCTTTCCACAGCCGAGTTAAGGCTGCTCTAAAGTGGCTCTGTGTCTGTTCAAAAGTTCTGTGTAAAAACACAATGCCGCATAAAAGGAGACTTAAAATATGACGGGTCTGACCCACCTCAGCCCCAGAATATCAAGGCTACTCTGATATTGTTTTGGTTCAGTGTAAATGAACATGAACTTGTGCCGCTCTAAACTACGTCATTGTCATGACAACCAAAAGCACGCCTGTCTCAGCTCAAGTGGCGAGAGAATCAAGAAGAGGGAGACAAAACAGGCCTAGCTTCATATTGTTTTAGCTAAATAAAAAAAAATGCAAGCCAACAAGGGACAATGAAGTAAAAGAGTCCTGTACTCACATCGTGAAGCAAACCACCAAAATGACAGGGTCGTCGCCGTTTGTAAACTTCCTTTGAAGAGACTGGTACATCAACGTGCTGCTACATTTCTCTTAGAAGCAGTAAATGCTTATTCGGCGTCACTGTGTTATATTATATTCCTAAAATCTTCTTCTTGAGGACGATATTTCACCCACACACGACCTGCCTGAAACGCTATCGATAGCATAATTGTTCATGCTTTCTGGCTCGTTGAAGAAGAAAAATGTGACTCTTTTAATCCTACGGTGATCTACCCAGTGCAATAATTCATAATTTCTTTGTAGCATTTGTTCCATCTGGATAATTTTTTTTTTTAAATAGAAAATAACTATCAGTACCACAGACAAACATCAAAGCGTGAGATAAAGCAGCACACAAATTAAATTTAAATTTAATTAAAAATGACGTATTTTTAGTTATCAATTTTTATTTTTCGGTTTACTATTTATTTATTTTTAAATTCATTTTTTAACACTTTGTTAGAACTGTAGTTTTAAAATAGTACTGTTCAAACTGTTATTTCCCGCGATTTTAATTCCTGTGTAAACGCATTTATGCCGCGTCAGAGAAGCAATAAAAATTCTGTGTAAATGCACAATTTGTGATTTTATGCCGCTTCAGATTTGATTTCTGTGCCGCTTTTTTGTGTAAAGATGCCTTTGGAATATAAAGTCATGTGGTCACCATTCACTTTCATTCTTTGTATGAAAAACAACATCTTTAACATTCTGCTAAACTTTTTTTTTTATGTCACAGGGAAGATGGAAAATCACATTGGAGTAGATGTAATTTTTGACCAGAGGATTTCTCTTTTTATGACATTTAATGTGGCACCATATGATTTTTGAGAAAGGCCTCTAAGAAAGGCCTAATCCTGACAGTTTGAGCATATCTGTACGTGTGTGAATGGTGAGGTATGTATGTTCACTTGCTCTAAAAAATTGTCAGAGCTATGATTAATGTTGCACTTCTGTGAGTTGAAAGCTTCAGTACTCTCTCTCTCTCTCATACACACACACACACACACAGATGTGACAGTTTGACGTAGAATTAAATGACTGATATCAGGCCTCCGTGGTGTGTGTGTGTGTGTGTGTGTGTGTGTACACTGCACTGATTGATCTTTGTGGTAGGGTAAGTATCTATACGCTCCTAGAATTCAGATTCAGCCAACTGGAAAATGAGAAACCTCTACATCCCCGCTCCATTAGAAACATGATATCCCTGTAGACACACACACACACACACACACACACACACACCATTTAAAAATCCCATATCCCATGGTGTCCATTTCTCTGAGCGAGACACAGCCAATGTGGGCCAGTCTACACTGGAGTATGTGTGTGTTTATGTGCTTGTATTATTGATCAATAGCTTTTTTTTCTCAATGTATTTATATGAACAGTCATGTGATAATCTGGAGAGCTATAGGTCAAGCAAAGCTAATAACAATAACATTCTTAAAGTGTAGCTTACTAGATTGCTGATGTGTAAAATATACCCAATGAAATTTGAAATATTTTGTTACATATCAATTTATATGGTTTGTGGTTTATGCTTTTGACAACTTTGAAAGTTTGTGTTGACATTGGGAAGGTGGTCTTGCAGTGTGACGTTATTAGGTACGTCAGGGTAAATTAGGACCGGGGTAATGTGGGACACTGTTGAGTAAATGTCTAGCTAATATTTTAGTGTTTTTATTTTTCATCTGAAGTGTTGGGATGATATTCAATGTAAAAGTTGTAAATGAAAATATATATAATTATGTAGTTATTATAACTTCATGTAATAAAGAGATGACAAGGTATATATACAGAGGTGTAAAGTCTAGGGGCCAGAAAGTAAAAGTCCGGCCATATGTTTATTCCACCCATGAACTCAGCCAGCTGATTTAACTAATTAATTCTCTCCTGGCTGAAAAACTGCTACTTAGCAAATCCAGGTGATTGAACAAAATACTGAGGAGGACTTTTATTTTCTGAACCTGGACTTTACACCTCTCTCTCTCT
Organism: Rhinichthys klamathensis goyatoka; assembly: GCF_029890125.1. Lineage (NCBI taxonomy): Eukaryota > Metazoa > Chordata > Actinopteri > Cypriniformes > Leuciscidae > Rhinichthys > Rhinichthys klamathensis. Next base: position 520,606 of record NW_026606928.1, read on the forward strand.
CTCTCTCTCTCTCTCTCTCTCTCTCTCTCTCTCTCTCTCTATATATATATATATATATATATATATATATATATATACACTCACCTAAAGGATTATTATGAACACCATACTAATACTGTGTTTGACCCCCTTTCGCCTTCAGAACTGCCTTAATTCTACGTGGCATTGATTCAACAAGGTGCTGAAAGCATTCTTTAGAAATGTTGGCCCATATTGATAGGATAGCATCTTGCAGTTGATGGAGATTTATGGGATGCACATCCAGGGCATGAAGCTCCCGTTCCACCACATCCCAAAGATGCTCTATTGGGTTGAGATCTGGTGACTGTGGGGGCCATTTTAGTACAGTGAACTCATTGTCATGTTCAAGAAACCAATTTGAAATGATTCGAGCTTTGTGACATGGTGCATTATCCTGCTGGAAGTAGCCATCAGAGGATGGGTACATGGTGGCCATAAACGGATGGACATGGTCAGAAACAATGCTCAGGTAGGCCGTGGCATTTAAACAATGCCCAATTGGCACTAAGGGGGCTAAAGTGTGCCAAGAAAACATCCCCACACCATTACACCACCACCACCAGCCTGCACAGTGGTAACAAGGCATGATGGATCCATGTTCTCATTCTGTTTACGCCAAATTCTGACTCTACCATCTGAATGTCTCAACAGAAATCGAGACTCATCAGACCAGGCAACATTTTTCCAGTCTTCAACTGTCCAATTTTGGTGGGCTCTTGCAAATTGTAGCCTCTTTTTCCTATTTGTAGTGGAGATGACTGGTACCCGGTGGGGTCTTCTGCTGTTGTAGCCCATCCGCCTCAAGGTTGTACGTGTTGTGGCTTCACAAATGCTTTGCTGCATACCTCGGTTGTAACGAGTGGTTATTTCAGTCAAAGTTGCTCTTCTATCAGCTTCAATCAGTCGGCCCATTCTCCTCTGACCTCTAGCATCAACAAGGCATTTTCGCCCACAGGACTGCCTTATACTGGATGTTTTTCCCTTTTCACACCATTCTTTGTAAACCCTAGAAATGGTTGTGCGTGAAAATCCCAGTAACTGAGCAGATTGTGAAATACTCAGACCGGCCCGTCTGGCACCAACAACCATGCCACGCTCAAAATTGCTTAAATCACCTTTCTTTCCCATTCTGACATTCAGTTTGGAGTTCAGGAGATTGTCTTGACCAGGACCACACCCCTAAATGCATTGAAGCAACTGCCATGTGATTGGTTGATTAGATAATTGCATTAATGAGAAATTGAATGGGTGTTCCTAATAATCCTTTAGGTGAGTGTATATATGTGTGTGTGTGTGTGTGTGTATGTGTGTGTGTATGTGTATACTGTATATATATACTGTATCTCTCAAAAGTGAGTACACCCCTTACATTTCAGCAAACATTTTAGTATATCTTCTCAAGGGACAATACTATAGAAATGAAACTTGGATATATTTTAGAGTAGTCAATGTGCTGCCTGTATTGCAGTATATATTTTCTGTCCTCTGAAAATAACTCAACACACAGCCATTATTGTCAAAATAGCTGGCAACAAAAGTGAGTACACCCTAAGTGAACATGTCAAAACTGTGTCCAAAGTGTAAATATTTTGTGTGAGCACCATTGTTATTTAGCACTGCCTTAATTCTCCTAGGCATGGAGTTCACCAGAGCTGCACAGGTGGTTGCTGGGACCCTCTTCCACTCCTCCATAATGACATCATGGAGCTGCTGGATGTTAGACACATCGCGCTTCTCCACCTTCCGCTTGAGGACGCCCCACAGGTGCTCAATAGGGTTCAGGTCTGGAGACATACTTGGCCACTCCATCACCTTCAGCTTCCTCAGCAAGGCAGTTGTCATCTTGGCAGTGTGTTTGGGGTCATTATCATGCCGTTCAGCACAGTTTCTGAATGGAGGGCATCATGTTCTGCTTCAGAATGTCACAGTACATGTTGTAATCCATGTTTCCTCAATGAAGTGCAGCTCCCCAGTACCAGCAGCACTCATGCAGCTCCAGACCATGATGCTACCACCACCATGCTTGACTGTAGGCAAGACACAAAACGGCCATGCAAACCGACTTGTTGCAGTGTGCGGCGTATGGTCTGAGCACTGACAAGCTGACCTTCCGCTTCTGCAACCTCTAAAGCAATGCTGGCAGCACTCATGCGTCAAAGCCAGCTTCTGCACCTGATGCACAGCACGAGGACTCAACTTCTTTGATTGACCCTTGCGAGGCCTGTTCCAAGTGGAACCCGTCTTGGAAAACCTCTGTAAGACCATGGCCACTGTACTGTAACTCAGTTTCAGGGTGTTGCCAATCTTCTTATAGCCTAGGCCATCTTTGTGGAGAGCAACAATTCTAATTCTCAAATCCTTAGAGAGTTATTTGCCATGAGGTGCCATGTTGAACATCCAGTGGTCAGTATGAGAGAAGTGTACTCAAAGCACAAATTTTAACTGCTTTAATAAAATATACACAAATTTGTATGGTCCTGTCAAGCAGACAAAAACTTGGAAATGATGAATAGGACATGTGGCTTTGCATGGTTAAACGACGTACAGCTATTATCACTTAGTTTGTACTCACTTTTGTTGCCAGCTATTTTGACAATAATGGCTGTATGTTGAGTTATTTTCAGAGGACAGTAAATATATACTGCCATTCAAGCAGCACATTGACTACTCTAAAATACACTCACCGGCCACTTTATTAGGTACACCTGTCCAACTGCTCGTTAACACTTAATTTCTAAGCAGCCAATCACATGGCGGCAACTCAGTGCATTTAGGCATGTAGACATGGTCAAGACAATCTCCTGCAGTTCAAACCGAGCATCAGTATGGGGAAGAAAGTTGATTTGAGTGACTTTGAACGTGGCATGATTGTTGGTGCCAGAAGGGCTGGTCTGAGTATTTCAGAAACTGCTAATCTACTGGGATTTTCACGCACAACCATCTCTAGGGTTTACAGAGAATGGTCCGAAAAAGAAAAAACATCCAGTGAGCGGCAGTTCTGTGGGCGGAAATGCCTTGTTGATGCCAGAGGTCAGAGGAGAATGGCCAGACTGGTTCGAGCTGATAGAAGGGCAACAGTGACTGAAATAACCACTCGTTACAACCGAGGTATGCAGCAAAGCATTTGTGAAGCCACAACACGCACAACCTTGAGGCGGATGGGCTACAACAGCAGAAGACTCCACCGGGTACCACTCATCTCCACTACAAATAGGAAAAAGAGGCTACAATTTGCAAGAGCTCACCAAAATTGAACAGTTGAAGACTGGAAAAATGTTGCCTGGTCTGATGAGTCTCGATTTCGACATTCAGATGTTAGAGTCAGAATTTGGCGTAAACAGAATGAGAACATGGAACCATCATGCCTTGTTACCACTGTGCAGGCTGGTGGTGGTGGTGTAATGGTGTGGGGGATGTTTTCCTGCCACACTTTAGGCCCCTTAGTGCCAATTGGGCATCGTTTAAATGCCACGGCCTACCTGAGCATTGTTTCTGACCATGTCCATCCCTTTATGGCCACCATGTACCCATCCTCTGATGGCTACTTCCACCATGTCACAAAGCTCTAATCATTTCAAATTGGTTTCTTGAACATGACAATGAGTTCACTGTACTAAAATGGCCTCCACAGTCACCAGATCTCAACCCAAAAGAGCATCTTTGGGATGTGGTGGAACGGGAGATTCGCATCATGGATGTGCAGCCGACAAATCTGCGGCAACTGTGTGATGCCATCATGTCAATATGGACCAAACTCCCTGAGGAATGCTTCCAGCACCTTGTTGAATCTATGCCACGAAGAATTGAGGCAGTTCTGAAGGCCAAAGGGGGTCCAACCCGTTACTAGCATGGGGTACCTAATAAAGTGGCCGGTGAGTGTATATCCAAGTTTTATTTTTATAGTATTGTCCCTTGAGAAGATATACTAAAATGTTTGCTGAAATGTGTGTGTGTGTGTGTGTGTGTGTGTGTGTGTGTGTGTGTGTGTGTGTGTGTGTGTGTGTGTGTGTGTGTGTGTGTGTGTGTGTGTGTGTGTGTGTGTGTGTGTGTATATATATATATATATATATATATTTACAGTTCCTCATTGACTGCTAAGCTATGTTTAATGTTGAATTAAACTCATAGGGCCCTATCATACATCTGGAACAATGCGGCCCCAAGCACAAGTGTTTTTTACTAGTTTCAGCCCGACGCAGTTATCATTTTCACATCCTGCGCCACGTTGTTTAAAGGTAGGGTATGGGATTTGCAAAACGGCCGGAAGATTTTGGAGATTTGTATGAAGGTAGATGTCCTACCTTCTTTCCTCCAACGCTGGCCCTGACTCCACCCATTCGAAGAACATGGACGCGCAATCATGCACTTACTCTCTCTCTCTCGTTCTGTACCGGGGCGACTTGCACTTACTGTGACTGGGTCACGAGCTTTGAGTATGCGCACGAAGGGGTCACGCGCGGGAGGGGAGGGGAGGGGAGGGGGGGTGTGGTACAACCGTTTGATTGACGTACTGACTGTCCAATGATTCTAGGTGGTCTTGGAAATGATTGGCTGGAGTTTTTCGAGTCGTGCCCGTTCCACAGATGATTAAATTGCTTAATTTTCATTTCAGTGCTTCTTACTCAGTAAGTGGGTTAGGAATAGGATTTCAAGTGATTTTGAAAAAATGGTTAAAAAAAATCACATACCAACCCCACCTTTAAATAACAAATGCATTTGCGCCCATGACGCTGGTCTGAAAATGAGGTGTGTTCAGGAGCATTGTTTGCACGTTTCTATTTTGAGGCAACTGAAATAGACTGTGCCATTGACCAACTAAAAACCTGGTCAATGGTGCAGTATTTTTTTTTATTTTTTTTTTATTTAAAGGGCGCATTAGTAATGTGCGCCTATAGGCGGGTGCACAATGCGCAAACACTCTGCTTATTACACACACACAGTGACGCACAGCAGCACATAAACATGCCAAATATTACAAATAAAAGGATTACAATGTAAAAGATTATTATTGTGTACATAAAGATATGGTGGAACCCGGCTTGTCCCGTAGATGGTTTGCTTGCGCTCTTGCGTGACCTCGCGCACAAGCAGATCCGTTCCCTCTCTGGAGAAGCGTTCGGTCTTTCTGCTTGCAAATTTCTTCATGTAAATAGTGAATCCGCCATGGCGTGAGCACAACTGGCTTTTAAAGCGAATGGTTGATGAGACTCTGGTTGGTTTATTGCACGTTACGTCCAAACACACACCCATTACTCAAGAGAATAGGGATAATCCTTTTAGACCATGCGCTGGGTACTGTCTTTCAATATACCTTCCGATATTTGTGCATGTTTTTCTAGACATAATTTGTATTAAAGTGGAAGAAAAGACTCGCGCTACCTCTTGAACTGAGGCGCTACAGTGATCTGTCACGTCCTATTTAAGAGCGTCAAAACAGCATTTATTGTTTGAATTTCGTGATAAAAAGGGACAGAATTTGAAAGATCACACTTTGTTTCTTTTTAGAAGTAACAAAGCACAGAGCTATTTGCGATTATTGGATGAGAGGCGCTACAAATAATGTTTAGTATAAGGAAAAACTGCAGACCTGGAAACCCTGGCTTGAACTACGGGTGATTCATAGGGTCAAAGAGAGGCTGCTTTTATGTAGCTGTTTTAAGCTGTTTTAACTTGCCCTAAATTCATCACGAGAGATTTTCTTCACACACCGTGTGAGTTGCAGTCGGTCACGTTTTTCAGCACCCTTTTGATTGACAGGATATAATTGGCCCTGATCATCGTCTATTTTTAAACAATCGATAATAGCTTTTATTGGCTGACCGATTATTGGCCGATACATTGGTGCATCTCTAGTTGTTAATGAATGTAACTCTTTGAGCTTTTAAAAAACCTTATCAAGTAATCACAAACAACTTGAAAAGTCATGGAAATGTATTGTTCAAAAGGACAAAAACTGTAGTCAATATCAAAAAGTGGCCCAATTTATGTGAATTTACTCCTTACGTAAAGATTCAGATTTCATAGAAATCCTCTCTGGCTGATTTTTTTTTTCTTGCAATGTTAACTGTTAATACTGAATAGATCAACCAATAATCCTGATCTGATCAGACCAGTCACTGTGTTTTTGTGTCATTATAATGATAAGTTGAAACTCATTTGATTCTGGTTTACTGAACTGTGAGCCTAAGTATCTCCACTCTCTTCATGGATCATGGTGTTTGTGCATTAATTGCTTGATTTAAATACTCTCCTGTCACTGGCCTGAACATTGGTGATTTTTTCTAAAATGTGTTAGTTGTTGTTTTTGCTCTTCTCAGGTACGACTGCTCAGGGGAGCCCCCTGCTGGCCTCATTACAGATGCAGGGTCGCCCGCTACAGACCCCTCTGGACCTGAAACACTTCCTGCCCTTCCGGCTCAGTGGCTCCTCTCCCCTCAGCCTGTTCCCCAACTTCAACACCGTGAGTTAATCAACACTCTCGGTTTTATTTTCTAAACCTCACCTTCCCAGATGTGTCATCATTTAAAGTTAACTCAGAACATTTTAAAGGCGTCGCGTTGGGTCCCAAATGTCAGCTCTAAATGTCAGGAACGATTCAGCAGGCTGGAGGGTATTTTTAAAAGTGCAGAATCTTTGTAAAAAGGCCCGCTAAACAGAGGAGTATTGTATTAGATAGTAATTTTAGATTTAAGACTCGAGCAGCAACTCAGATTAGGATCTAGATTTAGTTTCAGACTCTCTGTGGACAGTTTTGGAGGCAGTGTGTGTGTGTGTAACAGGGTTCTCTTTCTTCTGATAATTGCATTCTGGACACACACTCATACATTTACACACTCTCCATGTGTTATGTATTTGAGTACACTGTAGGTCGACTCAAAATTATATATCTTAGACACCAAGGGCACGTCTTTATAGCATATATGCGTTTGTTAATGTATAGTCCGGTGCTGGTTCCCACTCTGTGTGTGTGTGTGTGTGTGTGTGTGTGTGTGTGTGTGTGTGTGTGTGTACTAGAGTGATAAATGCACCTGTCTCTCTACAGCAAAGTAGCTGTCAGTGACCTCTCTCCTCTCTTAAGCTCCACTGCTTTCCTTCCCGCTCCTCTCCTCTTCTCTTTACTGCTCCTTTAGTATTCTCATCTCTTCTCTGTCTTGTCTTTGCTCTTCTGCTCTCCTCTGCTCGGTTTTTTCTCTTCTATTCTCTTTTCAACTGATTTGTCTTCTCATCTCATATTGTCTCCTTATTGTCTCTTTACTTTTCATCTCATGATGTGTTGTGTCTTGTTTCATCTTCTAATTATTCCCTCTTTTCTTCACTTCTCTTCTCCTCTCTTCTCTTCTCTTTTTGCTGCTTTGCTTCTCGTCTCGTCTTATCTCATCTCACCTTTTTCGTCTCTTGCTACTCTTACCTTAATATTACTGCTCCACTTCTCGTCTCATCTTGTCTTGTCTTTTTTATCTCGTCATATCCTCTCTTATCTTCTAGGGTCTTCTTGTCTCTTCTCTTTTTTGTTTCTTCTCATCTTTGCTCTGCTCTTCTCTTTTTTTTAACAACTGTTTATTGAGTTTTCTTATATATATATATATATATATATATTTATATATATATATATATAGGCCAAGAAATACAAAAATACAAAGCAAAAAAAGGCCAAGAAATACAAAAATACAAAGCAAAAAGCCACTATACAAATCTAGAACCTACCCCAAACCATCCCACCCCTGGTAGACTTCTAGAATATAGAAATAAAATAAAAACACAGAATGTAGACATAATTAAAACAAAAAAAAGTTTACAAAGATGTTAAAAAGGTTGACACAATATCAAAAGCAGCATGCCATAAATTCACATTCTTAACTTTGGATCCATGAATACGAGAAGTTGCGAGTTCTATGGATATAATGTCCAACAAAGACACTGTCCATGTTCGTCTGTCCATTGTGTGAGCAGGATTCCAGCGGTTGACTAGCATTTTTTTTGCCGCTGTGAGAGCGGCTAACAGTAAATGGAATGGATAAGGTAAGTTCCCAAAAATAATTTTTTAAAAAGTGGCGTGGGGTCAAACATAATGTCCAACAGGTATGATAAGTCCTGTGAGAGCTGGGTCCAAAAAGGTGAGAGAGAGGGACAATCCCAAAAGAAGTGCAAGTATGTGCCTAGATATCCTTGGGAATAAAGATTACACTTAGGAGAGGAGGATAGATTCATATAGAAATGTTTCATAGGAGTCAAGTAAACCCTATGTAGTAATTTCCAGTGTATCTGATGATTGGGGTTCTTTGAAGACAGCTTAAACATCCTCCATACCTGATCTGAAAATAAAACATGCACATCCTCATTAAGATTCTTGGCCCAAACAGTTTTAATAGATAAGGGTTTGTATGAATGCTCAAGAAGATACAGATACATAACCAAAACAGAAGAGGGAGAGTTCTCAGAGGGAAGGATTAGTTTGCACAAAGGGTGAATAGGTAAATGGGAATCCAAAGGCACCACATATGCCCAAAGGGCCAACCTAATGCGCAAATACATGAAAAAATATGTAACTATATTCTGCTTTAATGTTCTGAAATGATTTTAGACCCATATCATCATAGATATCTGTACAACTAGAAGTGTTTACTTTGTTGTTAGACCATTGCGGACAGTGAAATGGGATTGCCTGACAAAATATTATTATTATAGGAAATTGGCGAATGCCTATGCCAGATTGTAACTTGTTGTGTATGCTTTTCGGCTTCCCTTCAAGTGAAGAAGAGATGAGTTATAATAGGACCAAGCTGAGATTTACACTGCCTCAGTGGAACCCCCGAAAAAACAAGATGTTTCAGTTCATAGGGATAAACTATAGATTCCTCAATTGCTCTCCATGACACAGAAGCATCAAGATCAAACCAGACTGAAAAAGGGCGGAGGGTAAAGACTTGAGCACACAGTCTAAAATTAGGGAAAGACAGACATATATGTAATCTGCAATGCTGCAATACCATATATAACGAGAAACACATGCATCAAGTTTGTTCCAGTAGCCAGCATGTGGAGAAAGAGAAATCATAGATGAAAAGAAATGAATATGTGGGAAAACATTCATTTTAATCACCGATATACAAGCATGAAAAGAAGTAGGGGCACGAGACCAATTTTCCAAGACAGCAAATGTCCAGCTGAAGTTCACTGGGGGTTAGAGGCTAAATGGCAACTGACAAAGTGTCTTGCTTCCTCTGGGGAGAACAGCATTTTTGGTTCGCCTTGACTGAGAATGACCTTCAGCATTGCAGGATAAAGAAGGAATTTCTGGATGCCAGCTTTTCCTCATTTCCCTCCGAATTGGTGCAAACGCACTTCTCACCTGTAAGAAGATCGAGTTTCGAGCATAGCGACTGGACAGCTGACATGTGAGAGGCAAATTCACTCCGCATCGCTCGCTGTCAACTTAGTTTTAAGAATGTCCTCAAAGGGTGCTACAGTGTTAGCCATTCTGTCAAGCATATCACTATTGTCGTCAAAAAAGGGGCCACATGTATGGAGCTCTACTCAAGTGCGACTAGCTTCATGAGCACGTCACGTGACTTCGCTTTGCTCTTCTCATCTTATTTCTCATCTCTTATTGCATCTTTTGTCTTGTTTCATCTGCTCATCTCATCTCATTTTAATTCTTTACTGCTGATTTTGTCTTCCGCTCTGCTCATCATCCACTCTTCCCTCATCTCTTTTCTCATCTCATCTCCTTCATTCCTGCAGTAGTATCATGCTTATCTTCTGACCCTCTCCAGTACTCAGAGTTGACAATAGGCTTCATCAGACACATACACTCACTGACACACACACACACACACACATTGACCTGGCAGCGTCCCAGCCGGTCAGGGATGACTGCGGATGAACAACGAGAACATTCTTGAGGCTCTAAAACAAATAGACGTGTGACCAGCTGCAGAGTCACTGTGATGTGGTGTATATTCCCATGGCGAGGACGAGGAGTGTTAGGGGAAAGTCCCTCGGCCCCGGGCGTCAGGTTCAGGGTTGCTCCGAGGGCCGCTGGGATGGAAGGAATGTGTTTGAATGACCGGAAAGAGTCTGTTGATTGGAAGTAACTGATTTGTACAAATAATTTTTTTTCGCAGTCCATTTTAACATAATTTTCTCACCCTTCCCTCAGATGGACCCAGTGCAGAAGGCCGTGATAAACCATACGTTTGGTGTTCCTCAGGCTCTGAAGAAAAAACAGGTCATCTCATGCAATATCTGCCACCTGCGCTTCAACTCCACGGTTAGTGTGTAGTGTGTGTGTGTGTTTTACCCTCCGCAGTTGTGATGACAGACAATGAACATCACGCTGGATGGGTAAAAGCCGTTTCATCCCTTACAGCATTTATCCTTTCTTTTGTTCTTTCTCTCTTTCTTTCTTTCTTTCTGGCATTTTTTTTATCTCTCTTTGGTCTTCTCGTTTTGTCTTTGATAATGTGAAACTATCACAGTCTCTTTAACATCTCTCTCTCTCTCTCTCTCTCTCTCTCTCTCACTCTCACACACACACACACACACAGTTAAATGGTACTTCCATTGACTTCTATTGTTTTATTATTATAATTACTGCAGACTAACTGTAACCAAATCATATTAAGCAATAGAAGGTGTTACTGTCTATTGAATACAGTATACCACAACCTTGAGTCTTATTGCTTATATAAAATTGGTACTACATAAAATCAAGGACAGGAATTTTCATTCAAATATTTGATTGAAATCATATTTTCATCAAAAATGAAAATTCTGTCATTATTTTCGGTCATGTTGTTCCAAAGTTGTATTATGTTATTTTTCCAAAATGTTTTTTCATAGAACAAAATGTCATGGTGATCACAGCTGTCAAGCACCAAATAGCACCATAAAGGTGTGTCATATCATGACTCATGACTCACTATATTTTGAGTCATCGTTCAAGTCATCTCGTATAGATCGTATTTACGAGTTGAACGCACTTGAACGCCACCACAATGTCGTAAATACCAGTGGGGAGTTCGGGATTTTCTCTAAGCCCCGATCTTTCCGAGTTGTGGGCGTGTCACTGAGAAACATGGCGGAATACCACAATACTTAAATATTATGCAGTGATATCGTCAAGGTTTTCTTATTTACAGCGCAGTTAAGCGAATTGCCTGCACAGAATATGATGGCATTATAATATAACAGTGCAACATGTAACGATAAAGTTGGCAGTGGCTTCATAAATTAATTAAAAACATAAAAAAAACAAAGTACATCCGATGCACATTTCTTTGTTCTTCATTTTCTAGAACAAGAGTTTAAGAACCTTACTGTGTTTTTGTGTAATTAATTAAGAGAAAGTACTCCGCCATCGTCCTCCGACGAAAGTGACTTGAACGCACTGTCGTCGTAAACACGACTTCCCACCTCGTACGTACGAACTTCCCCAGGAGGACTTGAACGCACCAATATAAAAGCTTTGTGTGAAGAACTGACTAAAAAGTCAGTCAGTCACTGAAAATCTTCCCCTCTGCCACAGCTCTCAAATCTCATTCACATTTGGTTGCAGCACACGAGAACCTTTTTTAAATTTCAGAGGTTCAGATTAATATTGCACAATGACTAAAATTTCAGCATGTTTCTCAAACAAAGCTATTGTTAAGAAGACTTGACATATAATGTGTGTCATAAGAACTACTTTCATGATTATTGTTTGTACCTTTTTTTGATGAGAAAACTACGGTGGCCCAGTAGTGCACAACAAAATGAAATTAAGCCACAACACAACGGAAAATGTACAACGCAACGAAATAAAGCCGCAACACAACAGAAATGCTCCCGACCACTAGAGGGCTCTCGGAGGGCGATAAAGTTAGTTTTCCATGCCACTGTTCTATAGAGTCAGCAGCCAAAAAAATATATCAACACCACGATTAGTTTTAACAGTATGTAGCTAACCATTGTATATCGACATTTATTAATTCAAAATCACCTACGTGCATTATAGCTGCACATTTATACTCTAGAATGCTTTGACGCGCTACCACAGCGCCATAGATTCATTTCGTTGTGTTGTGGCTTATTTTCGTTGTGTTGTGAACTTATGTTTGCTTTTTAAATTTCATTGTCAGGGCTCTCAAGTGTCACGCATTGAGCATGACAGTCACTCATTTCGGTCTTTCGGTCTTTTCGGTCTCTCCCGCCACACATTGTATTTCTCACGCTGAAAAACTTTTTGTAATATATTTAATATGCCGCAGCGCCCAAAACTCTGGCCGCGCCGCTCTCACTGTGGAACCGGCATGAATCAAGCGCGTTTCCTCTGGTGTTGTTCGTCGAGCTACACAATAGCCAATCAGAAAATAGCACTATTGTATCTGGGTAAGATTTAACGCAACAACCAATGACAAAAATGTATCCAACCCCACCCCCACCCCCGTCCCGTCGGCTGGGTGTGCGTCCGTCCTTCGTTCCCCGCCACCCCCACCCCCACCCCCCCGTCGGCTGGGTGTCACTCTTACCTGTCTTCAAAACTTGAGAGCCCTGCATTGTGTTGTGCACTACTGGGCCACCGTAGAAAACAGCCCCTCATCTTTTTGTGTGTTCCACAGCCAACAAAAAATCATATGGGTTTAGGGTATGGCTTTTTGTAAATGACTCAACAGTGAAGTGCAGCTTTAACTGCCTTTTTGTTTCTGGCAAGTCTAGTGCTGCGTTGGACAGCCATGTGTGAGAGGAGAGAAGATCCGCGCAGATGAGATGATGTGCATGAGAAATGAAAGCATTCTTATCTCCATTGCCAGATTCATGCTGCTTGTGTTGTCACAAACAATTATGTCCCACTCACTTATAGTGTCTGTTCAGCCTTTGAGCGACACTTGATCAGTTTCAGGCTGGTTTGCAAGAATTGTGATGACCATATTTTCATTTTTGGGGGAACTGTTATGTCAGTGTTGCTCATGCAAGAGTGTCCGTGTTTTATTTATTTATATATTTATATAGCTAATGTGTAACATTACAATTTAATATTTAGCGTTCAGCAAAAACTGTAATAAAGCTGAAAGAAACTGTTTTTCCACAGCAATTTTACAATTGTGTAAGGTAGTATGGTTGGAATGTTATATTGACCAAATAGCTTCCAGGACACACACTGTCACATCCGCCAGCTTGAGTGCCCATAATAAAGTAGTTTGTGACATACACACACACACACACACGTCTGGTTCGCTATCTTTGTGAGGACTCGCCATAGATGTAATGGTTTTTATACTGTACAAACTGTATTTTCTCTCCCCTTACACGAACCCTACCCCTAAACCTACCCATCACACAAAACTTTCTGCATTTTTGTATTTAAAAAAAAACCTCATTCTGTATGATTTATAAGCTTGTTTCCTCATGGGGACCTCAATTTAGGTCCCCACGGTGACACGAGTGCCCATGAGTCAGTGTACATTCAGGTCCCCACTGGGATCGAAAAACAAGCACACACACACATTCCTGCTTTGTTGGGGGATCTTTGTGTGTCTATTTATGCAGCAGCAGCATCTCTTTCATGCTCATAGCAGCGTGTCTGTGTATCTATTAGCAGTAGCAAGTTCATACTTTCTCTGCAGCAGCAATAATCAATCAGCAATAATATATATATATTGAATAGCAGAAAAAAATGTTTTTTCTGAAGTTTGTCCCCGTAATGTCCCGGCAAAAAATGTTCCCGTAAATTTGCTAAATCTGAAACTAAAAGTATTATTTTTATTATACAGAATATTGAATGATATAGAAGAGTATAAAATTATTAATGGTAATGTTGGCTAATCACCAGTGTCTCGCATGAGTAAGACTCAAAACACTTTTTTTAATTGTAACATGTGGTTCACATAAGTATTTTAGTCATGAAACCGAACCTGTGCATCTAAAAATTGTGTATTCGTATGTTCCTGATGAGCTGTGGAAAAACTATAGATTAGGGACGTCATTTGTGGTTCTGTTCTGCTGTTCAGTTTGCACTGCTATTTGGGGCATTTTTAGCCCAGATATATTCTGAGAGAGAAACCCAACAGCGTTTGCTCAGTTAGACGTCTGAAACTCTATCAATTGCTCATTAGTTTCCCACTGCTTGTGCTTCACCATACAACTCTGTACCTCTCTGTCTTTCTCTGCTTTAGTTTCTCTGTTAGCCTGTCTGTCTGTTTCTTCTTGTCTCCCCTTTCTCTCTCCTCTCCTGGCATTCTCTACAGATTTGATTTATTATACTTAACCGATCATTTTAATATGCTGATTTGCTGCTCAAGAAACATTTCTTATTATCAATATTGAAAACAGTTGTGCGCCTTAATATTTTTGTGGATATCGTGAGACTTTTTTTCAGAATTCTTTGATCAATAAACAAAGTTCAAAAGAACAGCATTTATTTGAAATATAAATCTTTTGTAACATAATAAATACAAAGTTCTGGCATGAAACTCTATATGGTGCAGGCTAATAGGTCTTTTTACTCACTTGTTCATAATCACATTGTTATCTATAGGGCACAGCTGATTGGTTCTTGCTGTATCAGTAGCCAATGAGCTCGCTGCTCAACCTTCAAATACTTGGGTAGCATTTACCTTAGCAGTATCCTTGCTGAATAAATGTATTCGTTTTGAAAAATCTTCCTGGCACCAAACTATACTGTATATAGGGGTGTGTATAAACATCCCCCCTCCTCATCTGTTCAAAGCAGACAGTGTTGTCCCCCCCCGTCCCCAGATGAGGGTCATCTGCTAAGTACTTAAGAGGATTTGAGCGGGTTGATTACTCCCTCTGGGCCCACAGACTCATTTCTGCACTGATATTAGCCCGAGATTTGCTTGATGAACTGGGTGTCAGCTTTGATTTCCAATTTTAAAAACTTGAACCAACTGCCATTCCATTCGCAATTTTAAATGTTATTTCTATGCTTTTTAAACAGTGTTGGTGTCATTTTCAAAAATCAAATCAATTTGTAAAATGATTCAGAATGCAATAAGGGAATCACAGCTCAGCATGTCAACTGCTCATGTTCACTTTAATTACATGCTGAATTATTTCAGTACATTTCAGCAGAAATCTGGATTACAGCTCTAGATGATTGCTGAAGTCAATCACTAGAAATACTCACTTTTTAGCTTGTAGTGGTGTGTGTGTGTGTGTGTGTGTGTGTGTGTGTGTGTGTGTGTCTTTAAATACATAATGCCTCACTATATCTCACACTCATACACTACTTTTATCAACAGTGTAATTATAAAGTGTATTCCATTTGTCACCTGCAATTGTAATTCAGGCCCTCTGCTGGGCATTTACTCTTATCACCCTCATGCACACTGTCTGTTCTCACTGTGTGTGTGTGTGTGTGTGTGTGTGTGTGTGTGTGTGTGTGTGTGTGTGTGTGTGTGTGTGTGGACATCCAATTATCTATAAACAGGTTTATGTGTTTTGTGCATATGCATGTGCTGCCAGTTGGACCCACCTGTAATTTTTTATTATTCATTTAACATTTATTAATTTTGCAGACCATTTTATCCAAAGCAACTTACAAATGAGGAATACAGCAAGTGATTCATCATGAAGAGTCAAACAAACACAAGTAGTGCTCAAAATACAAAGTTTCAGACATTGCTTAGAGTATCATAAACTAGAATAGGGAGGGATTAAAGGAAACTGAAAGCATAGAATAATGTTTTAGCTCATCAGTGTATATCCAAGTGGATTGGCTTCTTGAATAAGAAAAAATGTGGGGCAGCACTTGATTTTGTCCATCAGGAATTGAATGGACTGTTGCTATTGCTGTGATCTCATATGAGTGTCCAGCTTTTCGCCAGAAGAGATGTCTTTGCATGAGAAGTTAGGGGAAGTTATTTTGATTAAACATTCTGAGAGCACATGAATTTAAAAAAAAATTATACACAGATAAATCATTTATAATAAATACTGCAACATTCCATTAAAACATTCATGGTTTTGCTTTTAGCCTTAATAACAGTTCTGCACACTTTGGACTTCTCTCAGCCAACTTTTTGATGTGCATCCTATGATGTTTTTAAGTTCTCATGTATGCTCAGCTCAAAATTTAATGACATTTTATAATAATTTGTTTCATATCTAATTAAATGTTAGTGTCGTAAGGAAATTCAAATGTAGTGGTGTACTGCATGTTTCTGTAAATGTGAGAGGTTTTGCAGTCCTTTTACTCTCTCTCTCTCTCACTCTCTCCCTCTCTCTCTCTGTCTTTAGAATCAGGCTGAGGCTCATTATAAAGGCCATAAACATGCTCGTAAGCTGAAGGCATTAGAGGCTCAGAAGAACAAACAGCAGAGACGACAACTCGACAATGCGCATCACAACCGAGACAGAGACAGAGAGAAAGAGAGAGAGAGGGACAGGGAGAGAGACGGCAACAGAGTAAAAATGAGCGCTCCGGATCCACTTCCTGCTCTGCTGGATGACACCGCCGTGGAGGGAAGTAAGTGAACTCACTGACAATTAGCTATTTGAGTGGGCATTTTCATTACTGCATAAAAACGTGCCCTGATGCTTTAATAAAATACAGCCTTTAACTTCTGTGATTAGATATCTTTCAGAGTGTGTAGAGAATCAGAGAATATTGGGCTTAAAATATTGTTGGATGGGACTTGGGGTGATTTATTATAGGCTGCTTGTGTCTGCGTATAATCTTTTAAACAGCACTGCAGGCTTATTTGTTATTTATTGGATAAATAAATTATATTTATAATTTGTATAAATATAATATGTATAAATATAATATGTTTTTTCTCACAATCTGCATTTATTTGATCAAAAATACAGTAAAAACAATAATATTTATTGTGAAATATTACTATTTAAAACAAGTGACATGTTTTGTATTTAAATCTATTTTAAAGTGTAATTTATTCCTGTGATTTTCAGCATCATTACTCCAGTCTGATTCTTCAGAAATCATTGTATTTTGATGATTTTCTGCTAAAGAAACATTTCTTATTATTATCAGTGTTGAAAATTGTATGAAAATTGTTCTTGTATATTAAATAAAATATATTGCTTTTTTGATATATAGTATTATATATTAAGCTATTGATTAACAATCGTTAAAAGACTTGTTGAAAGGGCCCAAATAAAATGCAGAGAGTGAAAATCTGGGCTAGATTTATAATAAGTGTTATTGTGAGACTAAGTGTCTGGAGAAATTTTAGACTTTTGTCATTTTATTTTAATATGCGTTTTAGAAAAACCATGCATTGAGCTTGCCTGTAGTTCCTTCACTGCTGTGAATATCCTCCAGTCCTGCTCTTCATGATCTATCCTGTGGATTGAGGGGATTTCATTTCTTACTGAAGGACTTGACTTTCCTCTTGTCATGAGGAAGTACTGTGACAGAGAGCAGAACAACAAGCCGACAGAGAGCTTTGAGCTATCCCTCTCCAATAATCTCTACCTTTTCATCCCTTTTAAACTCTTTCTTCTTCTCCTCTGCCCAAACTCTATAGAATATGATTTGAAAAGCAAACCGAATATGGGCCCAAGGGATACGATAAAGAAAAAAATAGAGAGGAGAGAGTTAGAAACTCCACATCCTTCTGCAACAATACCGTGAGTGTGGGAAAAGCAAGAGAAAAAGAGAGAGAGAAAGCACATGAAAGTGGAGGGCAAAAAGATAGAGCAAGAACACCAAGCTCATCAAATCACATTTTAATATCGGCCCCATTCATGGCGACAACGGTGAGAGGGCTCGTACAATCAGAGAGGAAGAAAAATGGAGATTAGATGAGAGAGAACAGAGAGAGCGAGAGAGAGTTTAAAAGAGCTACAGAGATGGAAAATGAGAAGATTAGCCATTGCATTTTTGTCTCGGAGCCTTTGTGTTTGGATTAGCTCTCATGCAGATGCCAACACACTAGCAGTGAGCATGAAATACATATTTCTAAAATGTCGTCGCTGGGCTGGTTTGCCCAAATGTCTAATCTGTCGTAAAATAAATATATTCAGGTTCACCTGTCCTTGAACGGAGCCTTTTTAAGGGTGTAATTACCAAAGGCACATTTATAGTGTTGCAAAACAGAATGCCTGGGTCTCAAGATGCGTTTTTATAAGTTGGACTACTGTTAACTTGACACTGTGTCTTAGAAATGCACTGTTAGCATGCTGGTTAACCCTATAGTGCCATTGTATTATATTTGTTATGTGGCGTTTTTTTAAGGCTTCTACATCAATATGGTCCTTTTGTATAAAATACTACATGTCTTCTGCCCCCTGGTGGATTATATATGATCTTCAGAAAGTAGAAGGACTGTCAATTAAAAAACGTGGCCCAAATTTATGTGGCCCAAAAAATTATCACGATACAATTTTTCATATCGGTCGATACGGATAATTATCACGATAAATGTCAAAGCTTTATTTCTTTCATGTTTAAAGGGATATTTTTGCTCACATTTTTTTATTCTTTACACTTTCCCAGTCATTTTTCCATTACAAAATAAATGTCTTTATAGAAAAATGCATTTCTTAGTTTCTGCATGTTCTGGTGGGTGTTTGTGTTTCCTCATTTTTATCTTCAGCACAGTTTGCAGTGCAGGCTGCAATATTAATAATATTACATGTTTTGTCTCTTAGAAATGTAAATTTGACAGTAGCTTAAGTTCACAGGAGCAGTGGCTTGAGTTAGGATGCATATGTTCATTTATGTTCATTAACAAAAACAGTAACATCTGCAGAAAAAAATGGCAACACTCTTATTTTTATATGGTGAATTTAAATATTCTGACTGTTCCATAGTTCCATGTATAATTTTTGGTATCTTTTTTATTATGAAAAACATGTAGATAAACTTTGTTTTGTGACCCATCCCTACATCAGCGTATGTGCATCAGTCAGTTGCAATGTTTAATTTTGCTCACTGATGGGTTAACGCTCTCATTTAACAGATAGCACACTCTTAAACCCAGTGCCGTCACATATACGAGAGCTAATCATTCAGTGGATTTTGAAATGCTCTTATGCTAACGCACACACACACAGACACACACAAATTGAGCTGATTGCCTGATGAAATTAGCAGTGTTCAATCATTAAGCTCACAGCTGCAGGGGCCAATCACAGCTCTACAAGCATGTCAGCTGTTATTAACAGCCATGAGATGCTGGAAATGGAAAGGGAGGATGGGAGGGGAGTTCTGGAAATTTCTAGAAGAAGGGGTCCATTTTATAGCCGCTGTTGAAACTCTTTGAAATGCTCTCTCTGTAAGATTCCACAGATCGTTTTCATCATTAGCTTGCTGATGTAGTATGAACAAGCGCAGTATTTTACATTTGCTGAATTTGTTTTGTTTTTTTACAAAGAGAGAGTTAAATATAGTCATCATGCTCTATCCTGTTCTCTTCACTATCCGTCACTCCATTCTTCCACATCTGTCCCCGTCTGTTTCATGTTGCAC